>NC_057811.1:311606008-311627325 GCF_018294505.1 Triticum aestivum
GGCCCCGGCGACCGCGCACTGCTCCGCCGCCGCGCCGTCCACCGAGAGGCCGAGCCCCGCCGGCCGTCGCTCCTCCGGCGCCGGCCCCGCCGTCCTCCGCATCCTCAACGCCGCCCAGCGCCTCCCCTTCTTCTTCCCCGGCCGCCGCGCCTTCCCCGCAGCTCCGGCGAGCTCCATCGGCCTCGTCCCGATCGGATCCAGATCCACTGTAGGCGACGTTGACTTTTCCCCGTCCCCCGTTTTTTTCTAAGTCATTGATTTCTTACAGCATATGCTCATGTTCCTCTTTGCATAACTCCTTGCATGTAGCTCCGATTCGTGCGTGTAATATGTCAAATTGTTCGCCTCGTGATGCTCTACATTTCGTTCAATTGCACCATGTTCATTAGAGGTCATCTTGATGCCCAAATTTCTGTTGCAAGAGGGCTAGTTGCTGTTATCTGCTGGTTCTTATCAGAACTTGGAGATTTGTCATTTTTGTATCATTTAATCTGTGCATCTTATGGGCATGAGCTCTACATGTGTTTTGTTGTATGCCATGCCATCTTTCCAGTGGTGCATGCCATGTATTTTTTTTGATCTTTGTGGTGACTAGCACAAGCATGCAAAGTAGGCTCCGTAATGTTTCTGATTTGAGAGAGTGATTTCTCCAAGTCTTTGTCTTCTGTTATTTTGTTGCCATGTAAACTTGATGCTACAGAGAGATCCATGAATATTTTGGAGATGTTCAGTAAGGATGTTTTGTAGCTATTGTTTTAATGGATCAATTCCTGCCCTTTTTTGCAATTATGGAGTAGCATAGCATAACTCAATATTTCTCTACTTTTGCTATAAAATATTTCTGGCAGATTCTTAACATGATATGCAATTTTGCCAAGCTTATTGTAGTTTATCCATACATGATATGCTTTTTTCTTGCCATGGTTAGCTTCATAAACATGCCATCTTGCCGTAGGTATGCTTGTCTTGTCATGCATTGCTCTGTAGTGAGTGCATCAAGCTCACAAAGAGGCCTACATATTGTTGTTTCTGCCATGCTCTGTTTTTCTGCCAAGTCTGAAACCTGATAACGAAACTTGCTATGTTTACATGCTTGCCATCTTATCTTCTGGTCCTTTTTGGCTTATGGTCAGTAAGTGACTTTTATTATATGCATTTAGTATAATACTTCCATACCTTGTTTTGCTATGTTAAGTTCCTGTAGCATGTTGGTTTCGTGCTCTGAACATTGCTACCTGATGCTGTTTTCAGACGTCCAGTAATTTCACTAAGTCTGTGAACCTGTTATCTTTTGCACTTTTGCCATGCTTTTTTGAGCTTGATATGTTGTGAACTAGCCGTAGCTCAGTGTTCATCTTTTGTCAAGCATCTCCTGTAGATCACTGCCATGTGCTTTGTTTCTATGTTGGAGTGCCGTAACATTGTTGCTTGTTGCATTTTAAGTGCTATCATGCTGTTAATCGCAGATTCGTGTCATTCTTGTTTTGCTTGCCATTTGCAAACCGTGCATCCGTTTCCAGTGATCTTTATATCGATTTCGACCGAAATCATCTCATCTTTACAGTGGCATGCTTGATTTGCCAAGTTACTGCCTTGTTCATCATTTTCCTTCCGGAGCACGCATATGCATCGCATATCATATCTCGCATATCATACATGTGTTGCATCATGTTGCTTGTGCATTTCTCGTGATTGATTGTGGTTCCGTTTGCTTGTGTTCTTGTCTTGGGTAGAGCCGGGAGACGAGTTCGTGAACGAGGAACCTGTTGAGTACGCTTACGAGGATCAAGCTTTCGACAACTCTGAGAACCTTGCAGGCAAGATGACCACCCCTCGAAATCACTTCTATCTTTGCTTTGCTAGTTGTTCGCTCTATTGCCATGCTGCGCTACCTATCACTTGCTATATCATGTCTCCCATTTTGCCATGTCAGCCCCTAACTATCGTGGAATTGTCACGGCAGATGTCCTCAAGCTAGGACTTAGTCGTGGAGCCATCGCCGCTAGGAAGCTTGAAGGGGTTAAACGGGACAAGGAACACGAGGGTTTATACTGGTTTGGCCCCTTACGGTGAAGGTAAAAGCCTACGTCCAGTTGAGGTGGTATTGATTAGGGTTTCGATGACCAGGGAGCTTAACTGCTATGCCTGGCTCTCGACGAGATCTTTCTTGTCCCTAAACCGCCGTCGGGTCGTCCCTTTATATAGAGAGGTTGACGCCCAGCAGCTCTCAGAGTCCCGGCCGGCTCATAAGAGTGTCCGGCTCGGACTCTCAACTATTCTTGCCTTACACTACAAGTTCTATCATAATGGCGGTTGTAACTACGGGCCTTAAGCCATATCCGGGTCTTAAGCCCATCTTTGGCCCGCCGTCTTCAAGGTTGGCGCCGGGCTTCAGGCGATGACCATTATGAGTAACCCGGCCCCTCCTGGCGGGTGACTCTAAGGTTTATATCCTCAACATTAGGCCCCAGATTGATTTGAGCCGGCTCATGTCAATCTTCAATCCTTTCGACAGAAAATCTCCGGCTTACAATTGTGTGAAGGCCATAACCCGCCATGACGTCACCTTCTGGATTCCGGGTAACCCGTCGTGACGTCATCTTCCATTAAGTCCATTTTTTACTCCACCATATCCGCAACGGATCTTATCTTTAACTGTCGTCCCGAAAATCGAGGCGTTGTTACAGTGAGATAACCGCGCCGTGGCCTCCTCGTTTCTCGCGCCCACTTATGAGCTTGCTTTATAAATAGCCCGGCCCGTTGAACCTCCAGCCACTCGTCTTCCTCCTCTCGCCACTGTTCTCCCGCTCGAGCTCCATTGCTGCCGCCGCCGGGGGTCTCCTCCTCCTCACCAACTCCGGCCGCTGCATCAACCTGTTGTGTCCAGAGAAAACGGCGGCGACCTCCACGACTCACCAGCACCTGTAAGTCCTTGCTGCCCCGTAGAACAGATCTGCAGTAGGGTTTCTTCCTGTTCTTCCCGTGTTCTTCACCGTTCTTCGCGGGTTCTCAGTAGATTTGATTTTTACCACCCTTCTTGATCTTAGACTTGTATAGAACCGCTGCGGTAGCTATTTCACTTCCATTCCCAATGTACATAGATTCCTTTTTACTGCATAGAGGCTCCGTTCGAACCTGCGAACTTCTTCTGCGTCTGTTTTAGGTCTAGAAACTTTCCTTTTTAGCCGACCGTTTTGATCCAAATTAGTTACTGCAATGTGCGAAACCTGTTTTCACCACACTTAGTAAAAAACTGCATCCGCTGAGTCATGGCGGTTTACATTTCCGGCTTAAAGAAGCCATGCACCGTAAAACCTTCCAGCTCAAAAGAAGCCACGCGCCGTAAAATTTTCCGGCTCATCTGCGACAAGGTCGTAGACAACCGAGTTACTCTCAATACCTCCAGCGGCTTAGATAACCCGATGCACCTAGATATATGTCATTAGGCCCCTCCATAAGCCGCCACTTTAAACATTGAACTGTAAATTTCCTCCGGCTTATAATTAAACCGGACATTTTTCCTTTTATCATAGGCTTCCGACTTTCACCATGCCTCCCAAAGCTCCCAAAGCACCCATCACTTGCAACTGGATGAGGTCCAACATCACCGACGAGACCTTAGCGGATTTTGTGGAGTCGGGTTACCTGCCCAAGAAGGACGTCATGTCCTACCGTGCCCCCGACCCATCAGAGGAGAGATCACAGCCAAGGGACGGGGAGGTGGTAATATTTGCGGATCACATGAGCCGGGGCTTCGCACCGCCCGGCTCAAAGTTCTTTAGAGATGTACTGAATTTCTTTGACCTGCGGCCACAAGACATAGGACCCAATTCGGTGTCGAATATATGCAACTTCCAAGTATTCTGCGAGGTCTACCTTGGAGAAGAGCCCAGCCTGCTGCTCTTCAGAGAGCTCTTTTACCTGAACCGCCAGAACGAGTGCGCCAACGGGCCAAGCTTGGAACTTGGTGGAATCTCCATTCAGCGACGGAGAGACTGCCTTTTTCCTTACGCCGAGCCACCAAGCCACCCAAAGGACTGGAACCAGACGTGGTTCTATTGCCAAGACACGTCGCCGGCTGACGAGAGCCCGCTGCCCGGCTTTCGTCCTTCGCGTCTGGAACCAACTCACCCTCTGTCAGACAAGTTATCTCAGGCGGAACGCCAACCTCTGATCCCCACCATCAACAAGATCAAGGCTCTCCTGGGCAATGGCCTCAACGGCATTGATCTGGTCTGGGTTTGGATCTCCTGCTGGGTGATCCCTTTGAGCCGCCGCCCTGGCTTAATGTGTGATTACACGGGCCGGAAGGATGACCCCCTCCGACACAGCTGCAACGATCTTCCTGAAGACGTTGCTGAAGAAATGACCAAGGCCCTCTTAAATGAGAGCTTGGCAGACTGCGGGAGGACCGGCTTAAGCCCCTTCTGCAAGACCAACCCGGCCCCAGCGGTAAGCCGCTGATCTGAACATCTTATTTTCTCCTTTAGATAATTTTTCATCTTATCCTTAAGAAATCGTCATTGTATTTTTCAGGCTGATGATAAATTCTGGAAGGTCAAATATGACCATGAGGCAGCCAAGAAGGCCAGGAAGGCTAAGAAAGCCGCCAAGAGAGCCTCTCACCGCAAGAAGGGAAGTAGGCCTACTGCTTCAGAGCTGCTGCAACTAAGCGACAGCTCCGAGTCAGAGGTAACCCCTGAACCTGTAAGCTCTTGTTGTATTTGTTGTTTATTTCTGTCCACCTTATCAATACTGTTCATCAACAGGATGACACCGGAGCAAGTAACCCGGTGGTTGAAGAGGTAATGACACTTTCCTCCGACTCGGAGCCCTTGCCAAGGCTGAAAGTCCGAAGGGTAACCCGGAAAGTAAGATTTTCACATCCTTTAGCTTATCAAGATCCTCAATTTCTTTTGAAGCAACAGATTTATGAGAGCCGGCGGCACACCCGGACCAACAAGGATGCTGACCTCTCCTCCGGCTTACCTGAGGCATCAAGGAAGCGTCGGATCGAGGTTATTTCCAATTTATATCCTTTTCATCCTCTGGCGGGTGTTATACGTCAACCTCTCAATTCTTCTGATTCCAATTATCAGGAAACGTCTCCTTCCTCTGGTCACTCGATGCAGTCGAATCTGCCGTCTTTCAAGACTGTACCCGGGTAATGATGATCATCTCTTGCTGTGCTTTATCTTTACTCATACTTTTGTACTAACCTCTTGTCCTTTCAGTGCTCAAGCCAAGCTCAGTAAAAGAGCAAAAAAGAATAAGCCGGCGGAGGAGTCGGTCGTGACGGAACCGGAAGTTTCCGCTCAAGAGCCGCCAGCCGCCTCTGCTCCTGAAGCCACCGCTCCCACCGACGAGCCATGGAGACTTCCACCAACCCGGATATCTCCAGCCCGGCTCAGCCAGCCAATGACCCGGACGTGGTAATCACCCGGACGGAATTTGTTGAGCCGGGGAGACCCACTGTGCTGGCCAAGCACTCCGCCAAGGAAGAGTTGCTAGAACGCAGCCAGGCCAATCCGGACCTCACCAACTACACGAACTTGAGCGTCGGAGAGATCGTCTCCGGCTACGTGAGTCAGGTGCACAAGAGCCGGGATTTGGAGATCAATATGGTGAATCAGATACAGCAGAAGTCTGAGGTACTACTCTACTGCTTACTGCATAGTTATATTTACCATACTACCCCCCAAGTCGACGACTTATGGTTGAATAGGTTGTAGACTTAAGTTCCGGCTTATTTCCATGAACCGGTAATTTGTAGATAGAAATGTTCGACATGCATTAGCCCCCAAGTGCCAAGTGTCTTTTCTTGGAAAGCGCTTGGGACTTTAAATTTGCATAGTAACTATTCATATTATAACCCGGAAATTTTGCAGGCTGCTTGCAAGAAGCTTGAGGCTGACATCTCTGATCTGAAGACCCGCCTGAGGACGCAGGAAACTGAGACCCGGAAGGCCAACGCCAAATTTGTGTCCAGTATTGCTGCGCAAGAGAAGCTGAAGAAGAACTTTGAAGCTGAACGGAAAACTTGGGCCGAAGAGAAGGCTGCCCTGGTGAGCCGGGCCGAACAGGCGGAGAAGGCTCTGACGGAAAGAACCACCGAACTCGCCGGCTTAAAGCGCCACGTGTCACAGATGGTCGCCGCAATCTTCGGTAAGTCATTCCACCGGCTCTCGTCCAGTTTATAATCTTTATGTCTCATAACCCATCATTGCCAGCGGCTTATCTTACTCTGTTAAACAGGTCCCAGAAGCGCCAACCTCAACCAAAGTGTGCTGACCAAGTTGAAGGTCGTGTACACCCTGGTGGAGCAACTCTACACCGGGTCACAGCGCGCCTTGGCCGTGGTGGCCCTATCCAATGAGGTGCCGACTCACCTGGCGGAAGTTCTTCGCCGGCTTGCCGTTCTTCCTCAGTGTGTCCAAGAGCTGCGACGGGCCTCTGCAAGAGCCGGAGCCATAGCTGCTCTGAGCCGGGCCAAGGCGTTCCTTCCAGAACTAGACCCGGCGGACATTGCCCTTGGCTACCCCAGCTTGAAGGAAGACGGCACCTCCTTCGACCAAAGGGACTTTGCAGCCTGCGTGAAGATCGTGCGCCCGGTGGCCACCCTGATTGGAAATGACACGGATCTGACCATGTACCAGCCGGGTTACGACGCAGAGAATCAGAGGATCCCCACTCCGCGTTATGAAGCCATCAGCTTAGTCCCGCCGACTCGTAAGCACACCTTTGCCCCGGAAATTGACACGGCCGGGTTAATTGACGAGGAAGCTCAATTTGAAGCTCTGAGCGGCATTGACTGGAAATCGTCAACTTTCCAGGTCTTGGGAACAGCCGGAGGAGCGGAGAGGGATGAGCCGGAAGCTTCAACCCAGCAAGCATCTTAACTCTGTAGGCGGCTTATTCAAACAATGCTTCACCCTTTTGGACTCGATGAGTCTTGTAATAGAATAGGACCATTTTAACTTTGTCGTGCCATCGTGCACGCGCTGAATGCTTAATTCCATTGAAGTTGTTTCCTTATATTCCTCCGGGTCATAAATGATCATTCATGTTCCTTAAGCTCAAATAGTTGTCTTTAACTATCCTGCATAGAAAAACAAATCACAAGTCTCTAGGCGGCTTACCGCACTGAGAATCATAGTCTTATACATATAACCCGAAATATGAATCACAAAAGACTGGTCCTCAATTATGTCCTTGATATAACCGTAATAACACACTTACCGGCCTGCAAGCACACTTCCGGCTTATATAACCCGGGTAATAAGGTTGGTACCTCAATTCCGGTTTACCAGTCTTAATAACGCCGATTGTGTTCGACTAGTACTGTGAATCAAAGTTAAGCCGGCAAAGCGAGACCCGCCGTGCACACTTGAAACAATCAGAAGAATTCGTTGCAAATCAGAAAGGCTTAGGGGCTTCCAGTTCGAATACGACCAGAGACCCGTCCCAGAGGGGTGATGCTAAGATTCGAATGCGATCATATAGCCCCCAGTGGGTCTGGCGATGCCAATCAAGAGGGTACCGACAGCTATGTTCTCTTTGGTTCGAATACGACCCATGTGTGAACAAGAAGCCCCCAAATGACCTTAGGAGTTGTTTAACGACGCTGATTCGAATACGATCCACGTCGGTTCCCAAAAGGGGGGTTGAGCTATGATTCAAATATGATCAAAGAAAACTCCCCAATGAGCTCGGCACTTTGCCAATCAAATGGGTATCGACAACTATGTTCTCTTTGGTTCGAATACGACCTATGTTTGAACAGGAAGCCCCCAAGTGACTATATTGCGTATGGCTAGATTCGAATACGATCATAAGCCGGATCCTCCTTCAAGTTATCATGTGATCTTGCGATGAAAACAACACGTTCACCTTTGGAGGAGAAAAAAGGACAGAGGTCCTGCTTTATTGCTTATCATAATATATACATGGCTCAGAGAAATATGTACATTATGAGAGCCGGTGGCTTATGTGTAATAAGGCCGAAGCTGAGCTATGTTCCACGGCCGACGGGTTTCTTCCTCCGACTTACGTGAATCTTTGTGCTCCCGAATGTCAATGAGGTAATATGACCCGTTGTGCAAATTCTTGCTGACCACAAAGGGCCCTTCCCAAGGCGGGGATAGCTTGTGCGCATCTGTTTGATCTTGGATGAGCCGGAGCACCAGATCGCCTTCCTGGAAGACCCGGGATCTAACCCGGCGACTGTGATAACGGCGCAGGTCTTGTTGGTAAATCGCTGAGCGAGCTGCTGCCACATCGCCATTCGTCCAACAAGTCAAGAGCATCTTGGCGCGCCTGTTCATTATCCGCCTCAACATAAGCCGCCACTCGAGGCGAGTCATGACGGATGTCACTGGGGAGGACTGCTTCCGCTCCATAAACCATGAAGAAAGGCGTGAAACCTGTAGACCTGTTAGGAGTAGTGTTGATGCTCTACAACACGGAGGATAACTCCTCCACCCAACAACCCGGCGTCCGTTGTAAAGGGACCAAAAGTCGGGGCTTGATTCCTTTCAGAATCTCCTGATTAGCCCTCTCAGCTTGACCATTGGATTGAGGGTGAGCCACTGATGAAACATCAAGTCGAATATGCTCTCGTTGACAAAACTCCTCCATGGCGCCTTTGGATAGATTGGTTCCATTGTCAGTTATAATGCTGTGTGGAAAGCCCAAACGAAAGATCACCCTTTTCGTGAACTGAACCGCCGTGGCTGCGTCACACCTGCTAACTGGCTCCGCTTCAACCCACTTGGTGAATTTGTCAACTGCCACCAAGAGGTGGGTCTTCTTATCCTTGGACCTTTTAAAAGGCCCAACCATATCAAGCCCCCAGACCGCAAAGGGCCAAGTAATTGGGATCATCCTCAGCTCCTGAGCCGGCACATGAGCCCGTCGCGAGAACCTTTGGCAACCATCACATTTACTAACCAAGTCCTCCGCATCAGCATGAGCCGTCAGCCAATAAAAACCATGACGAAAAGCCTTGGCCACAAGAGACTTTGAGCCGGCATGATGGCCACAACCCCCTTCATGAATATCACGCAAGATCTCTTGACCTTCCTCAGGGGAGACATAGCGCTGGAACGCTCCCGTAACACTGCGGCGATGCAACTCACCATTGATAACAACCATAGACTTAGACCGCCGGGTTATTTGTCTGGCCAAAGTTTCATCCTCAAGCAAATCTCCCCGGGTCATGTAAGCCAGATAGGGCACTGTCCAGTCCGGGATGATGTGGAGAGCCGCCACCAGTCGTGCCTCCGGGTCAGGGACAGCCAAGTCTTCCTCTGTAGGCAACTTAACAGAAGGGTTATGCAGGACGTCCAGGAAAATATTAGGCGGCACCGGTTTTTGCTGAGAGCCCAGCCGTCTTAAAGCATCCGCCGCCTCGTTCTTCCTGCGATCGATGTGCTCTACTTGATAACCCTGAAACAGCCCAGCAATGGCATCAACTTCACGACGATAAGCCGCCATGAGAGGGTCCTTGGAGTCCCACTTTCCTGATACTTGTTGAGCCACCAAGTCTGAGTCGCCGAAGCACCTTATCCGGCTCAAGCTCATCTCCTTAGCCATCCGAAGACCGTGGAGAAAGGCCTCATACTCAGCTGCATTGTTAGTGCAAGGAAACATCAATTATAGCACATAATGGAACTTGTCACCTTTAGGGGAAGCCAATACGACTCCAGCCCCGAGCCCTCCAATTGCCTGGACCCATCGAAGTGAATAGTCCAATATGTGTTATCCGGCTTTTGTTCGGGCACTTGTAGCTCTGTCCAATCATTGATGAAATCCACCAAGGCCTGAGATTTAACAGCATTGCGTGGTACGTATTTCAGACCATGAGGTCCGAGCTCTATAGCCCACTTAGCCACTCTCCCTGTGGCCTCTCTGTTTTGAACGAAATCTCCAAGGGGGGCAGAACTGACCATAGTGATGGGGTGACCCTGGAAATAATGCTAAAGCTTCCAGCTTGCCATGAACACACCATAAACAAGCTTCTGCCAATGTGGATACCGCTGCTTGGACTCAATGAGTACTTCGCTGACATAATAAACCGGCCGCTGAACCGGATGCTCCTTACCCTCTTCCTTGCGCTCCACCACCACGGCCACACTGACGGCTCGTGTGTTAGCAGCCACATACAGCAATAAAGGCTCCTTGTCAACCGGAGCAGCAAGGACTGGGGGCTCCGCCAGCTGTCTCTTCAAATCCTCAAAAGCAGTATTAGCTGCATCATTCGAGAGAAAGTCATCAGTTTTCTTCATCAACTGATATAATGGCATGGCCTTCTCCCCCGAACGGCTTATAAAACGGCTTAAAGCAGCGATACGACCCGCCAAGCGCTGGACGTCGTTTATACACGCCGGCTTAGCCAGGGAGGTGATGGCCTTGATCTTCTCCGGGTTAGCTTCAATGCCTCTGTTAGAAACCAAGAAACCCAAGAGCTTGCCTGCCGGAACACCAAAAACACACTTGGCCGGGTTAAGCATCATCTTGTAGACCCGGAGATTATCAAAGGTTTCCCTCAGATCATCTATCAAGGTTTCCTCCTTCCTGGATTTAACCACAATATCATCCACATAAGCGTGAACATTGCGCCCAATCTGGTTATGAAGACAGTTCTGCACGCAACGCTGATAAGTCGCTTGTGCACTCTTGAGTCCAAAGGGCATAGACACATAGCAGAAGGCTCCAAAGGGAGTGATGAACGCCGTCTTCTCCTGGTCCTTAACTGCCATTTTAATATGATGATATCCGGAATAAGCATCCAAGAAGCTTAAGCGCTCACAACCCACCGTAGCATCAATGATTTGATCAATACGGGGAAGGGCAAACGGATCAGCCGGACACGCCTTGTTTAAGTCCGTGTAGTCCACACACATCCGCCAGGTGTCGTTCTTCTTGAGCACGAGCACCGGGTTAGCTAACCACTCTGGGTGAAAGACTTCAACAATAAACCCGGCCGCCAAGAGCCGGGCCACCTCTTCACCAATAGCTTTCCGCCTCTCTTCATTAAACCGCCGAAGGAAGTGCCTGACCTGCTTAAATTTTGGATCAACATTGAGAGTGTGCTCAGCGAGTTCCCTAGGTACACCTGGCATGTCAGAAGGTTTCCATGCAAAAATGTCCCTATTCTCACGGATGAACTCGATGAGCGCGCTTTCCTATTTTGGATCTAGATTGGCACTGATGCTAAACTGCTGAGATGAATCACCTAGAACGAAATCAACAAGTTTAGTCTCATCAGCCGACTTAAATTTCATTGCCGGCTCATGCTCTGTAGTCGGCTTTTTCAGAGAGGTCATATCTGTTGGTTCAACATTGTCCTTGTAAAATTTGAACTCCTCAGTTGCACAAACAGATTCTGCATAAGCTGCATCGCCTTCCTCACACTCCAAGGCCACCTTTCGGCTGCCATGAACCGTAATGGTCCCATTGAGACCCGGCATCTTGAGCTGTAAATACACGTAACACGGTCGTGCCATGAACTTGGCGTAAGCCGGCCGCCCAAATATGGCATGATACGGGCTTCTTATCTTGACCACCTCAAAGGTCAACTTTTCCACCCTGTAGTTGTGCTCGTCTCCAAAGGCCACTTCCAACTCGATCTTGCCGACTGGATAAGCCGACTTACCAGGTACCACACCATGGAAAATAGTGTTTGACTGGCTGAGGTTCTTATCAATCAATCCCATACGACGGAGAGTCTCATAATAGAGGATGTTGATGCTGCTGCCTCCATCCATGAGCACCTTAGTGAACTTATATCCTCCCACCTGAGGAGCCACCACCAAGGCCAAGTGACCCGGATTATCCACCCGAGGAGGGCGATCCTCCCTACTCCACACTATAGGCTGCTCAGACCATCGTAAATAGCGTGGAACCGCCGGCTCAACAGCATTCACAACCCTCTTATGAAGCTTCTGATCTCGCTTACCCAGACTGGTGGTAAATACATGATACTGTCCACCGCTAAGCTGCTTTGGATTGGTCTGATAACCCCCTGCTGCTGTTGATGACCCTGGCCAGACTGCTGATTAAAGCCCCCTTGACCGTTCTGAGGATTAGAATTTGAGCCGCCGCCCGGGCCATGAAAGCCGCCGACGCCTGAGCCACCGCCCGGGCCATTGTTGCCGTTAAAGGCGTTGGAATTCTTAAAGGCCTTCATGATTGCACAATCCTTCCATAGATGAGTAGCTGGCTTCTCTCTAGAGCCATGCCTTGGACAAGGCTCATTCAATAGTTGCTCCAGCGTCGGGCCTGACCCGCCGGCTCGGGGAGGGGGCCTCCCCTTGCGTCTCTGGCTATTACCCTATGAACTGGCGTTGGCCACGAACTCTAGGCTGCCGTCGGCCTTACGCTTGCCACCTCCTTGGTTCCCCGGGTTATGCTGAGGACCCTTGCCATTGCCGTTCTTCTTTCCCTTCCCTGTCCTTTCATCATCTGAAGCGGGGTCCTTGGTACTATCAGAATCGGCGTACTTGACGAGAGCCGCCATCAGCGTACCCATATCATTGCAGTCGCGCTTAAGCCGCCCGAGTTTCATCTTCAGGGGCAGAAAATGACAATTTTGCTCCAACATTAAGACTGCAGAGCCGGCATCCATCTTATCCGATGAATGTATGATCTCTTTGACCCGGCGAACCCAATGCGTCGTAGACTCACCCTCCTGTTGTTTACAGTTAGTCAAATCCACTATTGACATAGACTGTCTATAGGTGTCTTTGAAGTTTTGTATGAACCGGGCCTTCAGCTCAGCCCAAGATCCGATGGAATTCGGCGGTAGCCCTTTCAACCAAGTGCGGGCAGTCCCATCTAGCATCATGGTGAAGTACTTGGCCATCGCCGCTTCACTGACCTCCAGCAGTTCCATGGCCATCTTGTAACTTTCGATCCAGGCTCCGGGTTGTAAGTCAGCCGTGTAATTAGGCACCTTCCTAGGGCCTTTGAAGTCCTTGGGTAGACGTTCATTGCGGAGAGCCGGCACTAAACAAGGGACACCTCCAGTCCTCGTAGGGATACCCACGTCGACGGAAGTCGTCGGATAAGCCGGGGGAGTCTGGTAAGCCGTCAACTGAGGCACCTGCTCCGCCTCTTGCCGCGCTCTGTCTTGGTCTGCTGCGTGAAAGGCTCCGTTATGACTCGGGCCATGGCCAGGGGGCGGGTCATGGCGTTGGACATTACTTGAGCCGGTCGCTGAGACCATGTGTCTGCTGTAACTCGGGCTCCGGCCTGGACGAGGGGTCGAGTGGATCCTGTCCCGGCTGTAAGAGTACGCCTCTTGCTGCGCCAGCGCTGTCTGAAGGAGTTCCCTGACCCGGCGGGTTTCAATAGCCGTCGGAGAGTCGCCGTCAATTGGGAGGGCCGCCAGCCGTGCTGCTGCGGCGACCATGTTCTCCAGCGGGTTAGCATAATGACCCAGTGGTATTGGCAGGCGGGGCAGGGTTCACCCGGGGAGGCCCCGTCACTTGAGGCTGAACAGGGGTCCCAGACCCGGGCACTATGATCCTTGGCGGGTTACTAGACCCTGCACCTGGCGTGTTGAAGAGGTTTCGAGGATCGTAAACCGTAGGGAGTCGAGATTGGGCCTTTTGATGCCTCCTTCTCATGACCTCATTGGACGTGTTCTGATCCATCGTGAGCCGGAAGGACTGCGCCTGAATCAACTGAGTTTGGGCGTCGAGAGCCGCCCTCTCCGCAGCCATCCTGATCCCTTCCGCTGCCAGATCCTCTTTGGCTTTCACTAGATCTAACTTTAACTGCGCCACCTCCGCGTCATGCTGAGCTTGATCCGCCGGGTCAATCGCGGCGGTCAACAGGACCGTCATCTTGTCCGTGAGATCCATCAGCACCTGAGCCGGCGAGGGCACCGGGTTTCCCGCCCCAGCAGCAGGGTTCTGAACAGGCTGCGCACCGGCCATGAAGATTCCAACCCGGCTCGGCGGCTCAAACGGGTCCGGAATACTATCACCATCGGAACAACCCATTAGCCTGCCATCTTGAAGTTGATACAACGAGTTTGACTCATCTGTGGATGATTCGCCGTCAGAGCCGGCGGCCGTCTCATCACCAGATCCAGATCCACCAGAGAGCCCTCCATGGATACATCCCACAAAAGCATGCTTCAAGGCAGGCAGGGCCCGGGCGGGTCGTGCGCGCTGAGCCGTCTCGATGAGATCGGCGCAGAGATCCGGCTCAGGGCCCGGCTCACCAATCTTGCCAATGAAAACATGAATTCCGCCGAAGGGGACCCGGTATCCGTACTCAATTGAGCCGGCGTCGGGGCCCCAGCTTGCATCGTCGATGTAGAGCTTGCCGCGACGACTCTTGGTCATCCGGCCCACAGCGTATCCCTTGAGCCCTTCGAAGCTGCCCTTCAAGAACTCAAATCCACCGTGCGCTGGCCCCACGGTGGGCGCCAACTGTCGTGGAATTGTCACGGCAGATGTCCTCAAGCTAGGACTTAGTCGTGGAGCCATTGCCGCTAGGAAGCTTGAAGGGGTTAAACGGGACAAGGGACACGAGGGTTTATACTGGTTCGGCCCCTTACGGTGAAGGTAAAAGCCTACGTCCAGTTGAGGTGGTATTGATTAGGGTTTCGATGACCAGGGAGCTTAACTGCTATGCCTGGCTCTCGACGAGATCTTTCTTGTCCCTAAACCGCCGCCGGGTCATCCCGTTATATAGAGAGGTTGACGCCCAGCAGCTCTCAGAGTCCCGGCCGGCTCATAAGAGTGTCCGGCTCGGACTCTCAACTATTCTTGCCTTACACTACAAGTTCTATCATAATGGCGGTTGTAACTACGGGCCTTAAGCCATATCCGGGTCTTAAGCCCATCTTTGGCCCGCCGTCTTCAAGGTTGGCGCCGGGCTTCAGGCGATGACCATTATGAGTAACCCGGCCCCTCCTGGCGGGTGACTCTAAGGTTTATATCCTCAACAAGAGCCATCCCCGACTTAAGAGCCCCCTGCTTGATCGAATCGCTAGCATTGTTGAGTCTAGAACAAAAATGTTTTGAGCCTTAGGATTATATATATCGGAGAGTAGGATTCTTTTTACTCCTCAGTCCCTTCGTCGCTCTTGTGAGGTCTCCTGACATAGAAGTTTTGACTCTTCTCTCCTCAAATTTCACTAAAAAATTTTTAGGATGACGCGGGTATCTTGGAATCGTTCCGATGGTTTTGTGACGAGAACATTGTTTTTGGTGCCTCCTGACATTTAGGGGTTGTGGCAGTGTCCCGGGGAGTTGAGCTCCGAGGTGTTGTCGTCACAATTTTATCGTTGCAGTTCTGGAATACCTGAGTTTCGCCGACATCGAAATCTCTTTTATGCAGTTGTTGGTGAGATCACCTCGACGCCACCCAGTACTGGGGCGGGAGTTCGGGAGTATTGCCATAACTTGTATAACGGATGTTTTTCGAAGGTTGAGGTAAACGATTTCCGAAGGTTTCTTGGTTATGTGTTGACGGATGGATACAGCTGGATCTAGGGATTGCTAGTTTGTGTGATATATTTTGTGTCCCCTGTATCCCCAACACTAGATTGCATAACTAGAAAGTTTCGGGAGTTTATAAGTGGGAATTCAAGTAGCCTTAGGATATCTTTCCGACAGACGCATGATATGAGATTGGGGTTCGACGTCTAGTGGTCCGCCTTTCCACGGTTGGTTTTACAGTGGTCTCGTAGTGTCTTAAAGAGTCCTTGGCTATGCTGACTCGGGGACGCTTCGTATGTCATGTGCACAGCCTTGTACATGATGGTGCTGTACGATCGAGCCCGTGTGGGCCCCACCACGAAAACTTCGGACGAAATCTCTATCATATGTTTGTTCCGGCTTATTTTGCAAGCCAATACTTTGTTTTGTTTGAATTGTGGTATTCGAGTTGCTTCGAAATCATATGTTGATTACATATCTTTTTCAAGTGGCTTCTCAACTTATGGAAGTGTGATGGTTTACTACGGAATTCATTCGTTCATCTTCGTTTGAATGTTTTTTGTGAAGACTATATGCTGCAATTTCTATTCGTTGATTCTACTTATCTATTTGTCTATCAAGATGCTAACGGATGTCACCCTCTTCAGGATGGCTCCGCCAACGCGTCAGAATCCGGATCGCAATGAAGGGAGTCAAGCGAACCCTCCGCCACCACCTCCGCCTTCGGAGGCATGGCAAGCTATCATGGCAGCCACCAACGCCAATGCTCAGATGATTCTGCAACTCTTGCAAGAACGCACCCAAGGGCAAGGCAATCAAGGCAATCAAGGTCAAGGCAACAATCAGCCTAACTTTGCTACACTCAACCAGTTTCTCGCAAATCAGCCCAAGTCTTTCAGCTACTGTGCCGAGGCCACGGATGCCGATGATTGGCTCGTGGACATCAACAAGCATTTTGAATGTAGCAATGTCAGGCCTGAGGACTATGTCAAGTTTGCTTCTTTTCAGCTCAAGGACCAAGCTGCTGATTGGTTTCAACAATACAAAGATTCCAGAGGAGGCCGTGTGATCACTTGGACTGACTTCTGTCAGGACTTCAAAGCGCACCACATTCCACAAAGTGTTGTTGAGACCAAGCGTGAGGAGTTCCGCAATCTCAAGCAAGGCAACATGTCTGTGTATCAATACAACATCCAGTTTCAGAAACTTGCTCGCTTTGCTAAACAAGACGTTCCTAATGAAAAGAGTATGATCTATCACTTCAGAGGTGGCCTTAGAGAGAATCTGCAGTTAGCTCTCGTTCTTGTTGAGCCTACTCAGTTTGATCAATTCTACAATATGGCACTGAAGCAAGAGGCTGCTCAGCTCAAGTGTGAGGCTTCTAAGAAGAGAGTCAGGGACGCAGTTCAGTCTTCTTCTTCCTCACTTGTGGCTGCTAAGCAACAGAAGTTCTGGTTGCCTCCTCCTCCTCCGTTTCGCCAGCCTTACCAGCAGAAGAACAAAGGTGGCCATGGTTCTTCCAACTCTTCCAACTCTGGCTATCAGATCAAGTCTCAGAATCAAGCTCCAAAGTCCAATGCTCCTTATCACCGTCCACTCTCAGAGGTGACTTGCAACAAATGTCAGTAGAAAGGTCACTATGCTAACAAGTGCTTCAACCAAAGGCGCCTGCCTCCTCCTCCTCCTGTCAGATCTTCCAGCAATGTAGTGGTCAAGCATAACCCAAAGTCTGCAAAGGTGAACATGATGAATGCAGCTCAAGCGGAGGAATCTACTAATGTGATAATGGGTAATCTTCCTGTTAATGATATTCCTGCAAAAGTCTTGTTTGATACTGGTGCATCGCATTCTTTCATTTCTAGACCTTTTGTGGCTATGCATGATCTGCTTACTGAAGTATTGCCGAGTCCTCTGTCTATTGTTTCTCCGGCTCGACAACTGACTTCTCGAGCATTCGTTCGGGATTCCGCAATCAAGATGGGCGACTATGAATTTCTGTCTTCTCCAATTGTTCTTGGTGACTCGGATATTGATCTTATTATCGGGATGGACTGGCTTTCTAAGCACAAAGCTCAACTTGATTGTGCTGCCAGGGAAATTCAATTGACACACTCTTCTGAGGATGTGATTATTTATGCCGCTCGTGATGAAACCATTTGGTTATTTTCTCTCAATGAGAAGGGCGAATTGAATGCCATCTCTCAAATTCCAGTCGTTTGTGAGTATCAAGATGTCTTTCCAGAAGAGCTTCCGGGTATGCCTCCTCATCGGCCAGTTGAGTTCGTTATCAAACTAGAGCCTAGCACTGAACCCGTTTGCAAGCGTCCATACAAGCTTGGACCCAACGAGCTGAAGGAATTGAAGAAACAGCTCGATGAACAAGAGCGTCTGGGTTTGATCAGAACGAGTTCTTCTCCATGGGGTTGTGGTGTTCTTTTTGTCAAGAAGAAGGATGGCACGGACCGACTTTGTGTCGACTACCGTCCATTGAACAAGAAGACAATCAAGAACAAGTATCCACTTCCCAACATCAATGAGCTATTCGAGCAACTCAAAGGTGCTAAAGTATTCTCCAAGCTTGACCTTCGTATGGGTTATCATCAGATTCGCATCGTGAAGAAGATATTCCCAAGACAGCATTCAGAACAAGTTTTGGTTCTTATGAATA
This sequence comes from Triticum aestivum, assembly GCF_018294505.1. Taxonomy (NCBI): domain Eukaryota; kingdom Viridiplantae; phylum Streptophyta; class Magnoliopsida; order Poales; family Poaceae; genus Triticum; species Triticum aestivum. The sequence goes on from NC_057811.1 coordinate 311,624,135, forward strand.
TACTGTCGTGTCTTTCGGCCTTGTCAATGCTCCTCCAGTATTCTCTCGGATGATGAATTTCATCTTCAACCCCTATACCAATGAATTCGTTCTGGTGTATCTCGATGATATCTTGGTCTTCTCCAAGAATAAGAAGGATCATGCCAAACATTTGCAATTGGTGCTCGACAAGCTCAGAGAGTATCAATTCTATGCGAAGTTCTCCAAATGTGAGTTTTGGCTTGATGAAGTTCTTTTCCTTGGTCACATCATCTCTGCCAAGGGCATCGCTATTAACCCCGAGAAGGTGTCCGCAATTGTGAATTGGGAACCTCCTCAGAATGTCAAGCAGCTTCACAGTTTTCTTGGTCTTGCAAGCTATTGCCGAAGATTCGTTCAGAATTTCTCCAAGATTGCAAAGCCTCTTTCCAACCTCCTCCAGAAGCATGCGAAGTATGTCTGGTCTCCTGAGTGTGACGTTGCTTTCAACACTCTCAAAGAGAAACTAGTCACAGCTCCTGTCTTGACTCCTCCTGATGAATCCAAGCCTTTTGAAGTTTTCTGTGATGCTTCTCTCCAAGGTCTTGGTGCTGTGTTAATGCAAGAGAAGAAAGTTGTGGCCTATACCTCTCGTCAGTTGAAGCCCAATGAGAAGAACTATCCCACTCACGATCTTGAGTTGGCGGCAGTTGTCCATGCATTAATAATGTGGAGAGATCTCTTGTTGGGAAGACAGGTGGACATTTTCACCGATCACAAGAGTCTCAAGTACATCTTCACTCAGCCCAACCTCAACCTCAGGCAGACTCGATGGGTCGAAATGATTCAAGAGTACAATCCGAGTATTGAATATACTCCAGGCAAAGAAAATGTCATTGCAGATGCTTTAAGCAGGAAGGCTTATTGCAACAGCTTAATTCTCAAGCCTTTCCAACCGGATCTTTGTGAAGCTTTCTGCAAGCTGAATCTCCAAGTCGTTCCTCAAGGCTTTCTTGCCAACCTCATAGTCTCTCCTACTTTGGAAGATCAAATTCGTGAGGCACAACTCCTTGATGCCATGGTGAAGAAGGTGAAACGTGGTATTGACAAGGGTCTTTCCAAATACAAGTGCTATCGCATTGATGACAGAGACACTTTATTCTTCGAGGACCGGATTGTGGTTCCTAAAGGTGATCTAAGGAAAGTCATTATGAACGAGGCGCACAATTCTCTCCTTTCCATTCATCCTGGAAGTACGAAGATGTACCATGACCTCAAGTAGTCATATTGGTGGACTCGAATGAAGAGAGAAATCGCTCAATTCATGAATGAATGTGATGTCTGTCGAAGAGTGAAAGCAGAACACCAACGACCAGCTGGTCTCCTCCAACCTCTTGCTATCCCAGAATGGAAGTTTGATCATATCGAAATGGACTTCGTGACTGGTTTTCCAAAGTCCAAGCGCGGAAATGATGCTATCTTCGTTGTCATCGACAAGCTCTCTAAAGTGGCTCATTTCCTTCCAATCAAAGAATCCATCACAGCAGCTCAGCTGGCAGAGCTATACACCTCCAGAATTGTCTCCTTGCACGACATTCCACAATTGATTTCTTCAGATCGTGGAAGCATCTTCACCTCTAAGTTGTGGGACTCCTTCCAGAAGGCCATGGGCACAAACATTCACTTCAGCACAGCTTTCCATCCTCAAACTAGTGGCCAAGTCGAGCGAGTCAATCAAATTCTTGAAGATATGCTCAGGGCTTGTGTCATTTTCTTTGGCATGAAATGGGAAGATTGTCTTCCATATGCTGAATTCTCCTACAACAACAACTTCCAAGCGAGTTCGGGCAAGGCCCCATTCGAGATTCTCTATGGCAGAAAGTGTCGTACTCCTCTTAATTGGTCAGAGGCTGGTGAACGCCAACTTCTTGGCAATGACTTAATCACTGAAGCTGAAGAAATGTGTAAAGTCATCCGTGATAATCTCAAAGCCGCGCAATCGCGCCAGAAGAGTTACTATGATAGTAAGCACCGTGATTTGGCTTTCGAGATCGGAGACCATGTCTACCTCCGCGTCTCTCTAATGAAAGGCACTCGTCGCTTCGGTATCAAAGGGAAGCTTGCCCCTAGATACGTGGGTCCTTTCAGGATCATTGGCAAAAGAGGCGACCTCGCCTATCAACTTGAGCTTCCTTCCAACTTCGCGAACGTGCACGATGTGTTCCACGTGTCACAGCTCCGCAAGTGCTTCAAGACGCCTGAGCACACTATCAACATCAAAGAGATTGACCTCCAAGAAGATTTGTCTTATCATGAGCACCCCGTTGCTATTCTCGAAGAAACTGAGCGCAAGACTTGCAACAAGTCAATCAAATTCTTGAAAGTGAAGTGGTTGCACCATTCCGACCGGGAAGCCACCTAGGAACGCGAGGACCATCTCCGTTCCGAATATCCGGAGTTCTTTCAGTCCTAGATCTTGGGACGAGATCCTCTCGTAGTGGTGGAGTTCTGTAACACCCCGGATGTAACTTTCCATATTTGTAACTCCGACTCTTGCCATTTTCGGCTATGTGTTATGATATTCCCTCCGTGGTTGGGTTTTGTCTTTCGTTTTGCATTTTCTTCATGTCATGCATATCATATCATGTCATCATGTGCATTGCATTTGCATACGTGTTCGTCTCATGCATCCGAGCATTTTCCCCGTTGTCCGTTTTCCAATCCGGCGCTCCCATCTCCTCTGGTGCACCCCTCTTGTTTTCTTTCGTGTGCGGGTGTCAAACGTTCTCGGAATGGACCGAGGCTTGTCAAGTGGCCTTAGTATACCACCCGGAGACCACCGGTCAAGTTTCGTTCCATTTGGAGGTCGTTTGGTACTCCAACGGTTAACCGGGCATCCGCAAAGTCCATTTGTGTGTGCAGAAAACCCCCCCTCAAAACCAGCCCAAAACCCACCAAATTCCCTTCCATGCTCTAGGTCGTTCGATCACGATCGTGTGGGCGAAAACCGCACCTCATTTGGAGCCTCCTAGCTCCCTCTAGCTATAAAAGAGCATCCCCTCCCGAAAACGCTCGCAGTCCAACCCTAGAAAATTCCCTCGCGCCGCGCCGGACAAAACCGCCTCCGCCCGCAGCCAATAAGCGCGCGCCACGTCATCCCTCGGGCGCCCCACATCGCTGCCCGCGCCGCAGGCCCGTCGGGCCCGAGGCCGGCCCGCCCGCGCCCCGACCCG